>NW_027173208.1:0-1715 GCF_018151085.1 Drosophila tropicalis
TACTAGTGAAATACGGGAAACAACTTCACAAACTTTGTAAATGCGTCAATCACTACCAACAGTTGCTTTCTTTTTCATGTAACACTCGGTAAGGGACCTAAGTGGTCACCATGAATAGTATCAAATGGAATCGGAATCTTCGGAATCCTATGCAAGGTTCTATTATGTATAGTTCTGGGAACAGTATGTAGAATACACGGCAGACAATCCTTTATAAACGCCTCGGCTTTTTGCATTCATTAACGGGAACCAGTACTTTTCCTTTAAGTTGTTTACACATTTCCCAACGCCAAAATGACCTAGTTTCTCGTGACACCTTCTTATTAATTCTTATTATTAATTGGTGCATACAAACACAGTCTTTCCTTAGCATTTATTTTGTACACTATACCATCAATCAACTCGAAACCAACATCATTGCCTTTTTCTAAATTCTTTCTTAATTTACGGATATCCGGTATCTGTTCTGTCTGCAATAATAAATCAACATCTTGGGGAGATGCACCCACTACATCAACTGGATTTGTCGACTCATTTCGATCGAGCCGGCCACCTCTTTCGCTTTGGTTACAAAGTAATAGTTCCTTACTGTCTTGTATTCCACTTGAGCTCGAATCAACAGAACTTTCATCTAAAGAGACACTTCTTTCTAATCATAGTTCACACGGCGCGAAACAACTTTTCCCTAAAAGAACACACGGCTTTGTCTCACATGGTTTTGAGCAACCTTTTCCTAAAGGAACATACGGATTACTCTCACACGGAATCAAACAACCTTTCTTTTAAAACGACGCAAGCTTTAATCTCACACGGTTCGGAACAACTCCTGTTCTAGAACGGGACACACGGGTCCAATCGAATCTCTACTAAACTCATTTTTCTCTGAGGGGACACACGGTTCTATCAAATCCCTTTCAAATTCGAGACGGTTTTACAAACTCCACATGGTTCAACGCAGCTTGCATCTTTAATGGCACACGACTTGGTGAAAACTTTATCAGACTTATACGGTTTAACGCAATCTTCGTCAAGAAATACAATCTGTTAGGGCATTCTGGTCTCTCTTCCAAACAAATCACAAGGATCAAAATCACCTTCTGCAATATCTTCTAGCAACTCGTTTGCCGACTTAATGCATCTACATGGCCCATGTTTAAACCGGATAGTGAACAACGGAGATAATCAAAATTTTCTAATTCTAATTCCAACGACCAACTCGCAATGCGGGGGTTTATTGATTTTTTAACTTAAGGTTTGGACAACGAATTGCAATCGGTAACGATCAAAAATGGTCTGTGTTCTAGACATAACAAATGGTCGCACGGCGTATAGTATCTGCAAATGGTCCGGCGTATATTATGGCAAAGTTTCAAAGTTCGAAACTGTGATAGCGGGACTCGGCGGCTGTCGCCTTTTCGGGAGTAATAAGAGACTGGATGTTGCCATCGGTCTGTCTTTGAAGGGCTTGCCAAAGCCATTTAAGACTCCCGTCAGTCTGCACTCGTTTTAATTAGGGTTAAGATAGCTGTACGTGTGGACTAGTAAAGGGATAAGGACCACCTTGCTTAAGCAACTCAGTAAACGGTTTGGCTATGCGGGGAGAAAACCGGAACATTTTGAACTCCCGTCAAGTATGCAACTCAGTTTCGTAATTAGGGTTTAAGATAGCTGGTACGTGTGGACTAGATAAAGAACAGATAAGGAATAAGGACCAC
>NW_027173209.1:0-224 GCF_018151085.1 Drosophila tropicalis
AATTAGGAACAGTAGTTTCGACATCCTTCAAGTTCAAGCGGCAATTGTATTCCGGTCTGCTTAGGTTCTCCTCAAGCTCCATAACACGCGCTTTTTAACTCAGCCACATTCTTACGTGGGTGGGTATACCCGATGCTGCTAAGTATCGAAGCCAATTCGTCAGCTTTGCTCGCCAGTGCGCTTTCACGAACATTATCTTCCGTCTGGTTCCCATAGGGGTCTCA
>NW_027173210.1:0-857 GCF_018151085.1 Drosophila tropicalis
TTGTTGGAGGTGAAATAAGAAAAAAGGAAAGAGGGAAGAGTTGAAGCTGACTAAAGCACACCAGCTGCATTGACAGAACTGGAACAATTTCAAATGAATTCGGCTCTTATATTGGGTCCACTTGACAGGAGAGTATCGTCCTATTTGATATACAATCGATTGGCGGGTGGATTTGATTAATCGATATTAGTGTTTTTTTCGATAGTGTTGCGCAGTAACTTACGCGTTGATAAGTGATGAAGTGTTGCTTATTTAAAAGAAAAAAAAGTTTTAATATTTCCTTTGTACCGAAAACGAAATGGGATATTGCTTAACGCTCTCAAGTATTTGCAAATTTCTCAATTTTTCTAAATCTTCTCTTAATTTTACGGATATCCGGATCTCTTATCTGTTCTGTCTGCAATAATAAATCAACATCTTGGTGGAGATAAAAAAACTACCCCAATCAGGTTCGTCGACTCATTTTGATCAAATTGGACCACCCTTTTGCTTTTAAATACACCGTAACGGTTTAAATTTGGTGGTATTCTTTAATCGGATCGTGAGGATTTTTGTCTAAAAAGATTACGCGGTTTTAATTCTCAAACGGTTTTGCAAGATGCTTTTATCTAGCTCACGTGGTCAAAACATTCCTTCCCTAAATGGACACACGGGCTTGTCTCAGCACTTGCTTTTGGAACAACATTTTCCTTTATCTCACACGGTTTTAATTTCTAGACGGTGTTGAACAAACAACACTTCTTTCTGATGGATCACACGGTTTTATTTCATACGGTTTTAGTGAATTTTTCCGGTGGTGGAACACGGGTTTATCTCACACGGACTCAAAATGGTTAGTTTTTCTTCAAAACGACGCA
>NW_027173211.1:0-684 GCF_018151085.1 Drosophila tropicalis
TAAACCCATTTTTCTCTTGAGGGGACACACTGTTTTTTCAAAACCACTTCAACGATTAATGTTTTGATGAACTCAAGAAGTGGTTCATCTTTGCTTTTTGAAAGTAATACACGGTTCACAAAGGTTCTGTTGGACATCTCTTCGCTGTAAACAAATCATGGTTGATCAAAATCATCCTTCCGTAATATCTTCTCAACACTCTGGTTTTGTCGACTTTAATCCCATATACATGGCCCATGTTTGAACCGGATCTTTGTGGAACAATAAAATAATCCGTAACTTCCACTCCGACGACCACGCGCAATGCGGGGGTTTGTTGATTTTACCAAGGTTTCAATCAACGAATTGCAATTGAACGATAGATACGCGAAATCCGGCGCATCGAGAAATAGAGAAGGACTTCATTTGCCATCAATTGTCTTTGGTATGAAAGAGGCACCAAAGCCTTATCGAACTTTGAGCGTCAGGCGCAACTCAGTTTTAAAAATTAGGAAAACAAGATAGCTAACATGGCCGGACTAGATAAAGCAGATCTTTAACATAAGAAAGTGAGGGTTTGAGCGGTTTGTTCATTGATAAAGGACCATCTTGCTTACAAAAACTCAGTTAACGGGTTTTTCTATGTTGGAGAAATTCTGCAAACAAATTTATGGAAATAAGAAAATAGGCCCAAGCATCCAATGT
>NW_027173212.1:0-502 GCF_018151085.1 Drosophila tropicalis
CACGATTCTCGGACAACATATTCAGCACATCTCCTGGTTCAGCAAAGACGGTGTTGAACAAAATTTTCTCTGAGGCTCACACGGTTTTAGTTCACTCGGAGTTTTAAACAACTTTCAGGTATTTCCACCAACACACTTTGCTCTGGAGCAGCTCACAGTTCGATCAGGTCTCTACTTAACTCGTTTTTCTCTGAGGAGGCCACACTTTGTTTTTATCAAATCCCTTTCAGAAATTCAAAGACCGAACTCACATGGTTCAGCAGAGCTTTCTTTAAAAGTAATACACGGTTCTACAAAGGTTTGTTAGAACCTCTATTCTTAAACAAATCACATGGATCAAAATCACCAACTTTACAATGTCTTCTAATAACTCCGGTTTGCCGACGTAATGCATCTACATGGCCCATGTTTGAACCGGATGCAGCGAACAATAGAATAATCAAAATTTTCGAATTCCGACGACAACGCGCAATGCGGGAATTTCGTGATTTTTATAAGGTTT
>NW_027173213.1:0-315 GCF_018151085.1 Drosophila tropicalis
TTTTAACTTAGACGGTGTTGAACAAATTTTCTCTAAGGGATCACCACACGGTTTTATTTCACACGGGTTTAAACAACTTTTTCACTATTTTCCGCAACACACGTTGCTCTGGAACGGCTCACGGTTCAAGATCAACTCTACATAACTCATTTTTCTCTCTGAGGGGACACACTGTTTTATCAAATCACTTTCAAATTCAGACGATTTTACGAAAAATTTTTCCACTTAACGACTAACGCGCAATGCGGGGGTTTATTGATTTTTTACTTAAGGTTTGGACCAACGAATTGCAAATTGTCAGATATACGCGAAATC
>NW_027173214.1:0-1603 GCF_018151085.1 Drosophila tropicalis
TTGCTCTCGTGGCTTTATCGGCAGCATTTAAATGTGTTGGAACCCATCGCCAATCATTTTCGTTTGTTGTTTCCAGTATTTCCATTTATACGGTGAGCCGCCAAATTGTTTATATTTCCGATGATCTGATTGAATCCAAGCTATTACAGTCTTTTTGAATCCGACCATAAATGTATATTTCTGTACGTTAACAGAATGACTTTCCAGTATCAGAGTCTTAAGTCGGGTACCTAAAACCGCTGCCTGGAAGCTCTAATCGGGGAACAGATAAAGTCTTTATTGGTGTGCGCATCTATTTTTCCAGCGACGAAAATTGTTTCGATAAGTCCATCAAGTATTATTCCTCCAATAACCAACGGCAGCAAAGGCTTGTCTTTACTAGCATCTACAAAAATATGCAATTCTATGTTAGCTTGAGATGACATAAAATTTCGAGAGTAACATCTGTTTAATCTAAAACTCTTTTACACTTTCAAGAGGAAAATCTTAATTTTTGAAACGAATAAACAATTCTTCTGGGATCAAATCATCATCTGAAAGTGAATGCCTGACCTCCAGACATCCTGAATCAATATTAATTTCGTCAGGTCGGATAACATCCCTAATGGATCATAGATGGACATGACAAGCTTTTGGGGAAGCTGCCCCTTTGTTGGACACTTTTCAGCTTTTAGCATGCTTTGTTCCACGCGATTCATTTTTAAGGAGTCTGGTCTATGTCGTTGTACCAATACATGCCCAATACCTTATCGACAGCCTTCTTATCCATACTTACTGGTAACTTATCAGTTTTATTTTTCTCTTCTTTATTCAATTTGTTTTGTACCCACTTCGAGTTTGAAAGAAAGCCTCTTAGTTCAAAAAGTGAGCTTAATTCATGTACCTTTTTACTTCAGAGCTTATGTCGTATGCCTTTTTGCTCAGATACAAAGCTTGCTACAAAGTCACCAACCCGTAATGATTATTTTGTATTGCATCAATTACTTCCTTTGAACTCGTACTGTTTTGCGCGTTTATATTTTTTACATATTGAGCACAACACGGAGAACAAGTGGCTCCGAATATCATGACCGTCATCTTGTAATGGCTTTTCGACTTCTCTTGTTGTGTCACCGTGTCTCCTTAAAAACCGTAAGCAATCCTGATCTTCCTTTTGAACTCGCACCTGCAAGAACATTTCCTTGATATCTGCATAAAACTGCCACTGCTCCTTGTCGAAATTGGAATAAAATTTGAGTCAATGACGGATTTTCATCGGGTCCTTTTAATAATCTTGAATTCAATGGAAACTTCTTCGATTGAGGCTGCCGCGCCGAATACTAGACGTAGCTTTCCTGGTTTGTTCACGTTGTAAACGGCGAAATGAGGTAGATACCATGTCTTAGAACCGGTTACACAAGTTTGAAGTCTTGTCATTTTGACGGCATATCCTTTCTTCACAAAGTCCATAATGGCTTCATCGTAGGTCTTTACGCTACTTGAGCGAATAATTTTATGCTCTATTAATTGGAGTCTTTTCAAAGCCATACTGTAACTGTCGGGAAGATTTAATGTTTCTTTTGACCATAACAATCCGGTTTCATATTCTCCTTCTAATTTTACT
>NW_027173215.1:0-602 GCF_018151085.1 Drosophila tropicalis
GCTAAACTGCTTGCGGTGTTGGTGTGAGAGTACTCTCACTGTGGATCGTTGCTGCGCAGGACTCACTTATTTGCTCATTCACAGCGTTGAACTGCTGTCTTGACAAGGCATCCGCAACCAGATTGTCCTTGCCGGGTTTATAGAAGATACGTGCATTAGACTCGTTAATGCGCTGCTTTCCACCTTTTTCATCTTCGCATTTGGATTGATTCCGAAACTGCGAAGGTCAAGGGTTGATGGTCATTGAAGATATTAATGTCTTTCACCCCATACAAATAATGCCCTAACTTGGCAAGTGACCATACGATGGCCAATAACTTTCTTTCATTTGTCGCATAGTTTACCTCGCTGTCGTTCAAAAGTCTTGAAAACATTGTTATAGGACGACCCTCTTGAGCCAAGACTGCACCTTATGCCGTAAGCCGAAGCATCGGTCGTTAGATCGAAATGGCCCCTTAAAATCGGGGTACCTGAGCATTGGCATCCTCAGATGACAAAATGTCGCGCAACTTCTGAAACGCCCTTTGCTGCACTTCAGAAAATTGAACCTTTATATTTCTGGACCTATGCTTACTGACTGTTCCATTTTCACCCTTCAAAAT
>NW_027173216.1:0-678 GCF_018151085.1 Drosophila tropicalis
GTCAATGTACTGCTCACTCACAATATTTGACACTTACTCATCGTCAAATCCAATTCACTACCGACGGTAATATTTTTGGTATCCGACAGCGTTGCACAAACAGTTAGCAACTCTGTTAGCCATCTTCGAAACGGGGATGCATTCGCGCTTACATTAGGGTCATTACAATTATTATTAAATGGTCTTATGCTTTGATATTTAGTGTATAGGGATGTACAGAAGGATTTTGTGAACAAAAGCAATGGTACTCTTTAATGATACGGAATTGTTTTCATACTTTCTTACTCTCTCAATCAACGCGAACTTAACACCTATTTTATTCACAGCATCTCTACTAAGTAGCTGGCGAAGCTTACTGGGCTTCCGAATCTAATAGGGGCAAAAATACTATTAACATCAGTGCATCTCCCCTTTACAAGATATTCTTATGCTTACTCATTGAATAAATGTCTTATCGTCGATGATGTCCGGGTCTTCACTGGCGCTCATGGCGGTGATCTGGCTTCGCTTTGACAATTCCGGTATTGATGGGCCCACTTTGAAGCATCGAAAACAACTTCCTTGGTCTCTCGGGGAGTGAACAGTCAGTGCTTAGTTGACCAATCTGGCGGCAATTGTAACATTCTTCTCTTTACAGCAGGCGTAATGGCCTGCGCACGGTCTGAAGTCTGACGAGCT
>NW_027173217.1:0-5054 GCF_018151085.1 Drosophila tropicalis
CTCATCGTGCCTAATCCAAATTCACTACCGACAGTAATATTTTCGGTATCTGACAGCGTTGCACAAACAGTTAGCAACTCTGTTAGCCATTCTCGAAACGGGGATGCATTCGCGCTTACATTAGGGTCATTACAATTATTATTAATGGTATTATGCTTAGGATATTTAGTGAACAGGGATGCACAGAAGGATTTGTGAAAAGCAATGGTACTCTTTAATGATACGGAATTGTTTTCATACTTTCTACATTCTCAATCAATGCGAACTTAACACCTATTTTATTCAAGGCATCTCTACCAAGAAGCTGGCGAAGCTTACTGGGCTTCCGGAATTCCATTGGGGCAAAAATATTATTAACATCAGTCATCTCCTTTTACAAGATATTCTTAAGCTTACTAATTGAATAAATGACTTTATCATCGATGGAAACCGGGTCTTCACTGGCGCTCATGGCGGCGATTCCGGTTTCTCGCTTCGGACAATTCCGGTATTGATGGCCCACTTTTAGCACCGAAAACAACTTCCTTGGTCTCCTCGGGGAGTGAACAGTCAGTGCTTTGCGACCAATCTGGCGGCAATTGTAACATCTCTTTCTCTACAGCAGGCGTAATGGCCTGGTGCACGGTCTGAAGTCTGACGAGCTTGTGGAGCGTAGTTTTTGACTGGTGGTTGAACTTGTTTGAAAACGCATCATCTTTTCTCGTACTTCGTTCAGAGAACTACAATGGTACAATCTTTTGGTCCGTCAACAATGTATTTGACACTCATTTGATCTTTGCTTTTTCGCATAATGATGAAATACTGCAAGACGACTTCCTTTCGCCGATCGGGCGCTTTTCTTATCTAAGGTTAGCAATTTGAAGGTCTGGTTTGGTTTGTCATTTGACGGCCAAACACTTTCACAAGGGCATCCTTCAGCTCGTTGCAGGTGGTAGTCTTTTCGTATGTCATGTATGCTTTAGCAGATCCCTCCGAGCAGTCGGATGCCCAACGACCAACATTGGGCATTTACTCCATGACGTTGTGTGCACCGTCTATATTTGCTGCACCCTGTGTGCCGCCTAAAGCATGCGGAGCTCCTATTATGGCTCCATGACGTTGTGAATCGTCTATATTTGCTGCACCCTGTGTGCCGCCCAAAGCACGTGGAGCCCCATTACGAGATCCATGACGTGGTACACCGCTCCATATATGCAGCACCCTGTGTGCCACCCAAAGCATGCGGAGCTCCCATTATGGCTCCATGACGTTGTGCACTGTCCAAGATAGCAGCACCCTGTAAAGCCGCCCAAAGCATGAGTCCTTCTCCAATTCTGAAATGTAGTCAGTTATAGATTCATTAGCAATTTTTAAATTAACTATTTCACTTTGCACTAAATGAATTTCTTGTATTTGTTGTTCTTGTCCATTGTGGATAGCTTCAATTTTTGAACTTTGTGACGCAATTTGTTCTTGCAATTGCGTCATCATTCTTGCACACTTTCCAAATATATTCGTATTGTCTTCTCTGTCTTTTGGCGCTTTGCTTTTATTGGAAGCGTCTCTTTCTATCTCGCTCTCTCCCGCGGTAGACTCGTTTACCGCCGATTTCAGCGTTTCCTCCCGCGTCCATATTGATACGCTTTTTTCTCCCACGTGTTTTCATTTTATTGCTCATAGTTCACATTTCTTGTCAATTCCGACACCATCAAAAGCACTTTTACATATTATTTAAGTTAAAATAAAGAATGTTAACGTCAAGAATGTCTCGCCCACGCGTTACTTTAACGCCCGAAAGTTTTACCGATACAAAAATACAACATTTTAAACTTATTTATTACAAACTGAGTATAGAATAATTATGGTGGTGTTTCTTAGATACAACAAATTATAAAGTTTATCCATATATATTAAGCCCTAAGGCTCCTAGCCTCGAGCTTCGTTTCGTGCCAATTATCGGATGTTTATTTTAACGTATCGTTCCTGTGCAATTTTCTTCTATACTGACGCCTCGTCTCACTTCTTAGAGCTGGTTTCTGCCTCGATAAGTCAGGGTTGCATTCAGGTCGATACATACTAAGTCTAAAGGGAAAACGATCAGGGCTACCTAAATCCAGGGCATTGGCAGTAACGTACCGCCTCCACAACAATTCCTCTTTCACGATGTGATAACCTTCTTGGACTACTATGAAATGGTGTTGTATCCGTCAGACATATTCTTATCATATATTTGGGCGAGCCGTAATTAATTGAAAATCTGTCAATGTACTGCTCACTCACAATATTTTGACACTTACTCATCGTGCCTAATCCAAATTCACTACCGACAGTAATATTTTCGGTATCTGACAGCGTTGCACAAACAGTTAGCAACTCTGTTAGCCATTCTCGAAACGGGATGCATTCGCGCTTACATTAGGGTCATTACAATTATTATTAATGGTATTATGCTTAGGATATTTAGTGAACAGGGATGCACAGAAGGATTTGTGAACAAAAGCAATGGTACTCTTTAATGATACGGAATTGTTTTCATACTTTCTTACATTCTCAATCAATGCGAACTTAACACCTATTTTATTCAAGGCATCTCTACCAAGAAGCTGGCGAAGCTTACTGGGCTTCCGGAATCTAATAGGGCAAAAATATTATTAACATCAGTGCATCTCCCTTTACAAGATATTCTTAAGCTTACTAATTGAATAAATGACTTATCATCGATGGTGTCCGGGTCTTCACTGGCGCTCATGGCGGCGATCTGGCTCGCTTCGGACAATTCCGGTATTGATGGCCCACTTTGAAGCACCGAAACAACTCCTTTTGGTCTCTCGGGGAGTGAACAGTCAGTGCTTAAGTGACCAATCTGGCGGCAATTGTAACATCTCTTCTCCTTTACAGCAGGCGTAATGGCCTGCGCACGGTCTGAAGTCTGACGAGCTTGCGGAGCGTAGTTTTTGACTGGTGGTTGAACTGTTTGAAAACGATCATCTTTTCTCGCAATTCGTTCAGAGAACTACAATGGTACAATCTTGTAGTCCGTCAACAATGTATTTGACAATGTATTTGATCTGAGCCATATTTCGCATAATGATGAAATACTGCAAGAGTGACTCTCCTTTGCCGATCGGGCGCTTTTTCATCTGGTTAGCAATTTGAAGGTTTGGTTTGGTTTGTCATTTGACGGCCAAATACCTTCACAAGGGCATCCTTCAGCTCGTTGCAGGTGGTAGTCTTTTCGTATGTCATGTATGCTTTAGCAGATCCCTCCAGCAGTCGGATGCCCAACGACCAACATTGGGCATCACTCAGTACATACCTCTAGCCGCTTTCTCTAAATTCACGAATCCATATGTGAATAGACAGATCACCATCACCAGAAAATTTAGGAACAGTAGTTTCGACATCTTTCTAATTCAAGCGGCAGTTGTATTCCGGGTCTGCTTAGGTTCTCCTCAAGCTACATAACACGTGTTTTTAACTCAGCCAGATTCTTACGTGCGGTATGCAATTCGATGCTGCTAAGTATCGAAGCCAATTCGTCAGCTTCGCTCGCCAGTGCGCTTTCACGAACATGCGTTCACGTCTGGTTCTACAGAGGTCTCACAAGACAAAGTCGGCAACTGGTTAGGACTTACTTGCTCCGGTGTACTCGGCTGCTCACTGTTTCCTAAGCTGCGCTGCTCAATAGGAGGCTCCAGACCAACATCCACAAGTTGTCCGGTAAGCACATTCGCAGACACTGCTGGGCTGATTGCCTGTTCTTCGGGTACATCACTTTCTCCAGACGGTTCCAACTGACTCTCTGACATAACTGCTTTTACCAATGCTCGCAATTGGTAAATAGACGCTTCTTTGTCGCAAGGTACTTCCTTGGCCGATAGCAACTCAAACAATGCGGTTTTATTTAATTTAATGATCTCGGTGTATTTCATAAAAATACTTTCTTTAAGGCAAACCCCACACCTAATTTGTAAACTCTCTTTATTTTTAGTTATTAATCTCTTGGGATTGATTTTATATGTTTGGATTTTATTTCTTTAATTTTTATTAGACATGTGGTCTTATTAGTTACCTATCTTAGAGAGAGAGTGTGCCCGTACCCCGCCTCAGTGTATTATACCCTTTTAGTGTGAACAAATTCGGTTATCGGGGAAATTATTGAGACGAGGAGCGGGCTTATTTAAAATATTCTTAATCTTTACAATGTCAACACTGCAAGAATCGTTCTTCCTAAAATAGCATCAAAACCCCCATGTCCTCATCGGGAACTACATGAAATTCAACTACTACCTTAATTTTGTCGATGATCACCATTATAGAGAAACTACCAAACGTCAAAATCTTTGCATCTCCTATTCCCACCAAACACTTCCCCGGACCTGTTAGTTGTTTAATTCCTAGCTTTCAAAAAACACTTCGACGAATCAAGCACATATCTGCTCCTGTGTCTACAAGCCCTTTATATTCAATTTTCCCATAGCTAACCCTTTTAGCTCTAACCCAGACAAAGTGAACGTACTCGAACTAACTTCAACTTTCTCATTTTGAACCACATTTGCTTGCCTTTCTCGCTTAATCTGTTCTTCGATATTACACTGAGCTGCACGATGACCTGGCTGACCGCACTTGAAACACTTTTGATCGAATTTGGGACAATCTTTTCTTAAATGTGTCGCATCTCCGCAACCGAAACATTTTCTCCCTCGAGCCTGCACTGCCTGTGCCTGTACTTTCAAATCTGCTTGTCGCCTTGTACGAATCACGTCCTTTCTTATAAACTTCGATTTGAAACTTTAACTCTGAAATATTGCGAGCTTGGAATAACATCATCTTGTGGGATTTTGTATCCGGAATACCTTTAACGAAGTACTCTATCAGACTTTCCTCATCTACGTTTACCGGCTCCGCAATTTCCATCAATGCGTAGAGGAATATTCATTTAGAGTTTCACCTTTCTTCTGTTTTCGCTGATTTTAACTTTTTATGAATCTGCAGCTGAAGATATTTTTACACAAAATCAGCACGAAGAGCTGTTTTCTAAAGAACTCCAGTTTTTAATATTTCTCTGATTCCTT
>NW_027173218.1:0-869 GCF_018151085.1 Drosophila tropicalis
ACATCTTTCACAGTAAACCAAGATCTCTCGAGGGTCACAGCTACGTTTTCTCTACTTCCCCGTTCGCTGTTACCACTGACCGATCATCTGATTCCTCATTTTTTTCCTGCAAACCATAATGGGTAAGTAACCTATTCTGCAAATCCGTTTCCTGCCAGTTGTAGGCAGCGCTAGTTCGGATAATTTCGATCGCAAAGCAACCACGCTTAAAGCCAGAATCTCTGCTGGCTTCATCTCACTTACAAAGGACTTACAATTACAGTGCAAATCTTCTCATACTATGTTAGTACTGTTTTCTAGCTTTGAAATTTGTTATCAGTTTCGCTAGATCCTGATAAACATACGCTTTCCTGTCTCTCGTTCGTCCCACGTAGCTCTGGTAGTAGTCCTTTTCGATGTTTAATAGGCCTATATGTGGAATTCATTCGGAGATTATATTTCCTTAACACACCACTATCGAAACTTATCGCCAATCTTAAGAGTTGTTGCCACGTGTTCTCAGGATTCCGTTTTCTCTTACCCTGGCAGACCACTGTTGCACTTTCCAGCTGACTAACTCGGCTTCTGTTGCTTTCGCCGTTACCAAAAAGATGTCCACCGCTACCACTAACGCGGTTCACTCCTAGAACTCAGCACGCAAGGTCTCTGTGGGATTCCAGCGCTGGTTGCCTCCAGCCATGGGCTAACCCATGTACCCTTCTCCAGCAATTTACACAGCACCTCCATTGGCAGCCACCTTGTGTATCGATTTTGCAACTTTGAGGATCAATCTTGCAACCGGAATCGTCACAATCTCTCTAGCGCCGTACACTTCTCCAGCGCTCACTGTTGTGCACTTCGATCCGTTCCTGCCTTGTCTTTGATTGCTG
>NW_027173219.1:0-12338 GCF_018151085.1 Drosophila tropicalis
TCGTTTATAATGTTTAGGTAGAGTGTGTAATCTTCCTTGTGGCGAAATGTGAGCGGTGAGCTAATTATATTGGGATTTTCCAGAATCTTGCGATGGGAAAATCATTGGTTGGGTGGGTTAAGACGCGAAGCTACAATAACATCTTAGTAGCTTCCCTATTCGTGCGATACTAATATCCCTTTTTTTCTATGTCTTAGTTCATTTCTTTCAATTGAGTAATTGTGTAATATTAGTGCAACAGGGACTTTGTTTTATTTTATGTAATACGGGTGTGTTGAGAACATGTTGGTCCAAAGAACCCCCCAAAGACTGTTTGCTAGCCGACAGCCAGAAGTCCCAACCGGATCCAAACTTCTCAATACACTAAGCCCGTATGTGTTGGCTTCGGCCTGATTTGTGGTGCTCTTGCCTATCGTAACATCTGATGTACAGGGACTGCAAGAGAGAGGCCACCTATTTAGGCCGAACCCGACCTCCTCTTTGATCAAGATAGATTTATTTTTTTTTGACTAAGAGGGGATGTACATGATCTGGAATTATTTCCGGTTGTGTACATTACATAATTTTGGCGCCCAACGAAGAGGGCTTACAGTATTTCGGTTCAACCGTGTTTCTCTATAGGATTCAGGCTGAGCTGAGTTGTTTAAGAATTTCAGGTTCCTTTTTTCCTTCTCCTACTTCTTATTCTATTTCTTAATGAAATCCCTAGTCCTTTTATCTATTCCTTTGCTATCAAATTTTTATTTTCTTTTCATTTCGCTTTCTTTTTGTATTCATGGATGGCTGTTTGAGTAACTTATTTATTAGGAATGCAGATATTTGGAGAATCCGAGTTCTGACCAGTGATGAGGAGCTTTAACATGAATTAGTGAATATATTTAGAAACATATACAAACTCTACAATATAATGACGGACGTATATTATAGGCTGTGTTTTGTTATTGGAATTCGTCAATTTGATTGTTTCGATTTTACGACCAGTAAGGCATATTAAGCTTGTGATGTCGGCGTCGGCATTGTAGTTTATTGATTTTGTCCATTTCTTTTAATAACAATAGAACAAATATTTCAGCATATACCATTGAATTGACTGCTTAATCATTTGGAACTGCAGATATTTGGCGAGGTCCGAATTCTGACCGATGAAACAAAGCTAGTTCAGTTTAGGAGTTTGTTGAGATCAGTCTTTTTGTTTTGTATTTGATATAGATGATTAGGTCAAGAACAACAAGATTTTTTCTATCCCTTCACAAAAATTTCTTGAGATTGAACTATCGATTAGTTCATTTCTCCCCCCGATATTAGTACTGCACCTATAATTTTGCTCACCCTTACTTTCAAAACAAGGAAGATAATAATTATATGATTAAATATATTAAAACAAATTAAATAAAGTATCTAAAGTAATTTTTGGAGAAAAATAATCAGAATGCCAGTAATTCGAAGTAACGAAGAATTGAGTGTGCTACCAGAAGCAAGAATGCACAATTTGTTCGAAAGTAATTTTTGAAACAGAAGAGCCTAGGATTACTAAATGTAATCATTCTTTTCACCAAGAGTGTATAGAAAGTTATATACAAGAACATCAGGAATGTCATTGCTGTAAGAAAGTATGGCACCAGAAAGATTTAGTCCAGTTTATAATGTCTGAACAAGCGGATGGTCACATAGATAATAGAAAGAAGAAGACCCATAATACTAGAGCACAATCACAGTCAAGTAATGTAGCATCTCCGGCTTGTCCATTAAAATCAGGAGCTAGGGGAAGAAAACCCAAATCTTCAACGGCACGTAAACCGGAGAACTCGAATCAACACAACCAGCGTTCAGCTCGGTCGCAGCAACAATCAACTTCAGGCAGAGCAGCTTTTTGAGAGAATGGAATATTTAATTGATCAGAGACTAGGAAATTTGAATTTAAACAATTCAGTTGGACAATCTAGTAACCACGATCAGCATCGCGCTCCGACGCCAATATCGAATTCAACATCTCATACATTAATCCTGGAAAAGCTGCCCAACTAGTACAAAGTTGGCGTATTAAATTTGATGCGTCTCCCTAAAGGTCCTACAGTTTCAGAATTTCTTTACAGAATAAAAGCGTTAACTGTAGATAACTTTCAGAGTGATTTTTACACCGGTGTGCAGAAATTTGCACCTATTATTAACCGGAAGAACCAAGGAATGGTATTGGCGCTATCGAAAAAAACCATGACGAAGTTATTTGGGAAGAATTCTGTCTGGATTTGAAACAGGAATATGACGATTTTAAGGATGATGATTTGATTCTTGAAGAAATCCGCAACCGAAAACAGAGGATTGGTGAAGCATTTGATGTTTACTACGAAGACGTAGTTCATCAGCTACAAAGAAACTTTATTTCTGAAGTACGAGAAGCGTTATTATACGTTCCTATAGAATCGGTATCTAAACTTCGCCAATTTGGTGCACCGCCGCGAGAGCAATTTCTCCGTGAAGAATAAGGGAAAACGCATCACAAAATATACAAATGTTAGAAAGAATATCGCTTTACTTGAAGAGACAGATGAAGAGCCCTAGGAGGAAGATATTCAACCTGGAGCTAAATGAAATTCACGTCAAGGAAAAGAAATACATTTGTTGGAATTGTGACATCGAAGGACACAGATGGGACATGTGCTTAGAAGAGCGCCGCATTTTCTGCTACGGATGTGGAAAGAAAAATGTTTACAAACCACAATGCGACGTATGTCTTGCTCGTTCGAAAAACTCCAATCAGGGCCCATCATTCCGTCGCAATCGAGTGGACCCTCAGTAGATGTTAGCAATAATACAGCGACGAACAACAAAACACCAGATTTGACAGATAATAACGAAACGAATCGGCGAGAAAATAAAATACAGCCATATTCCAGACTACCATACCATCAACGGCTACAAAACTGTTTAGCGATTCGAGACAAAATCTTTGCACAGGAAGTTGCAACTTCCCAGTTCATTAGAAGTCGCTCGAGCGAACGTATGCGTCGCTTTTGGAAGAAAGTAAAAGATGCGCAAAAACTAATAATATCGTCTATGATCAATGAAGCCGCAGATGGCCGTTTCTACGCTCCAGTTAAATTTCTCGAATTTTCTGACCTTGGTCTATTGGATACTGGAGCCAATATCAGTTGCATCGGATCAGATTTAGCAGCAAAAGACTGGACGAAATACACTGGATTTTCAACTATTATATCAAGTGTGGCCACAGCTAATGGGAAAAGACATCCAGTTACCGGAATAGTAAGAACAGAGGTGCAATACGAAAGCAAGCGAAAACCTCTTTCTCTTTTTATTATCCCGTCATTAGCAAAACGACTTATTTTGGGAATCGATTTCCTGGAAATCTTTTGAGTTATGTCCAGAATTTTCATTTCGTTGTAAGACTCCCACATTAGATAAAAATATTCACTCGGTTGATGACGAAAAGAAATGTGTATTAACACCAGAGCAGGAGAAAAGATTAAGTGATGTTATTCAATTGTTTCCGGATTTTAAACAACAAGGATTAGGTCGAACTCCACTTATTGTTCATGACATAGAGATCAAAGAAGCAACTCCAATCAAGCAACGCTTCTATCCTGTGTCGCCAGCGGATGAAAAGTTGATGTATAAAGAAATCGACCGAATGTTAGAAATGGGAGTGATCGAGAGAGCCAATAGTCCTTGGAATTCTCCTATGCGTATGGTGGTAAAACCCGGAAAAGTGCGATTATGTTTGGATGCAAGAAAAATAAATGAAGTCACAAAAAAGGATGCATACCCTCTGGAAAGCATAGATGGAATTTTCGCGCAAAAATCGATTTGAAAGACGCCTACTGGCAAATTGCTCTTTCAGAAAAATCCAAACCCATAACAGCTTTTACGATACCCGGCCGCCCCCTTTACCAATTCACCGTAATGCCGTTCGGATTATGCAACGCTTCGCAAACCATGGCGCGTTTAATAGACGATCTAATCCCAGCAGATCTGAAATATTGTGTGTTCGGATACCTAGACGATCTCTGTGTTGTTTCAGAAGATTTTAATACTCAATTTAGAAAAGCAAATTGAACGCTAAATATAGAAAAGACCAAGATTTGTGTTACAGAAGTGCCATATCTGGGCTATATTATAGGAAGGAGAGGAATATCAAGAGATCCTGCCAAAATAGAAGTAATAAACAATTGGCCCGTCCCGAAAAATATAAAACAGACCAGAGGTTTCTTGGGTGTTGTTGGTTGGTATCGTAGATTCATTGATAATTTTTCTGACATTACATTTCCGATTACCCAATTGCTAGCCAAGAAAAAGAAATTTTTATGGACACAGCAAGCTCAAGTTGCCTTCGAAGAACTTAAGGAAAAGTTAACCTCGGCCCCGATCTTCATCAATCCAGACTTTAACAAGAAATTCTACATTGTGATGCAAGCAACTACGGAGCTGAGAAACCTATAGCGTTTATGTCGAAGAAGTTAACGACAGCTCAACGAAATTATAGCGTGACAGAACGCGAGTGCTTGGCTGCTTTGGAAGCAATAGAAAAATTCCGCTTGAACTACAAGACTTCGAAGTTATAACCGATCACCCTAGTTTAGTGTGGTTAATGCGACAATCGGATTTGAAAGGAAGACTTGCGAGATGGGCGATGAAGCTGCAAGGATACAAGTTTGAAGTAAGTCACCGAAGAGGTCAAGATAATCTAGTACCGACGCATTGTCCAGAATGTTTTCGGAAGATTTGTGTGCTTTGGAGGAACTCCGCCCCTTAGTCGATTTGAACTCACCTAGTTTCAATGACGACGAATATCAACAACTAAAAGAGAAAATCGAAAAAGAACAAGACAGATATCAGGATTTGAAAATAATGGATCAGTTTGTATATATACGCACGGAACATGATGATGGAACAGAGTTCAGCCAAGTCAATATTTGGAAACTATGGAAAAATTTATCAAAGGAAGTTATCAAAAGAGCGCATGAAGATAAAATATCTCTGCACATGGCGGGATGGCAAAAACTTTGGAGCTCATACGTCGGACATTCTATTGGCCTGGCATGGTGATACAAGTGCGCGATTATATCCGGAATTGCGAGACGTGCAATTCAACGAAAGCTCCCAATCAAATCTTAAAATTTTAAAGTATCATTGGCTTCAACCCCTTAAAGCTCCCAGAGAAAGTTTTTTTCGTTGTGGATTGAGAGTCCCGTGGACCGAATTTGTTGCATAGGAATGCCAGTCGCTTGATTTAACCTAATATTTTATTCCTAAGCATCATCCAGCGGACGACGAAGGCCTTCGACGGACCGGACGGATGGGTAAGTCCTAAGTTCTAAACCATAAATCATGATCGATTTGGTATTTTCCTGTTTTTTTTATGCAAAAAAGAAAGAGAGTTCATTGTCAATTAATCTGCAAATAAGAAAAAACATCTCGAGTACAGTAAAGTTAAAAAGTATTGGAAGTATTGAAAAGAAAAGGAAATTGTCAATCCTTGTGTTAATCTTAAATCGCTATCGATAATCGCCTTTGACCGTGTGAGCAGAGTCGCCATTTATATTTGAAATCATAATTTAAATTGAAGATTTACAAATTTCAATTGACATTTTTATTTTTGAATATCTATAATTTTATATATATCCACCTTACAATTAAGATTCAACAAAACAAAACATATTATTCCCAATTTGGCTTTTGGATGCCTGAAATGATCCAAATATTTAATTTGAGTATCGTTTATTATAATAATCATCATTTTAGTTTAGTTCAATTGGATCATGTTTCCGACTTATCGAAGTATTTTAGTATTCCGTAACCCTCGTGAATAAATATCGTTTATAATGTTTGAGTAGAGAGTGTGTAATCTTCCTTGTGGCGAAATGTGAGCGGTGAGCTAATTATATTGGGATTTTCCAGAATCTTGCGATGGGAAAATCATTGGTTGGGTGGGTTAAGACGCGAAGCTACAATAACATCTTAGTAGCTTCCCTATTCGTGCGATACTAATATCCCTTTTTTTTCTATGTCTTAGTTCATTTCTTTCAATTGAGTAATTGTGTAATATTAGTGCAACAGGGACTTTGTTTTATTTTATGTAATACGGGTGTGTTGAGAACATGTTGGTCCAAAGAACCCCCCAAAGACTGTTTGCTAGCCGACAGCCAGAAGTCCCAACCGGATCCAAACTTCTCAATACACTAAGCCCGTATGTGTTGGCTTCGGCCTGATTTGTGGTGCTCTTGCCTATCGTAACATCTGATGTATAGGGACTGCAAGAGAGAGGGCCACCTATTTAGGCCGAACCCGACCTCCTCTTTGATCAAGATAGATTTATTTTTTTTTGACTAAGAGGGGATGTACATGATCTGGAATTATTTCCGGTTGTGTACATTACATAATTTTGGCGCCCAACGAAGAGGCCTGTTAGACTTGTTACAGTATTTCGGTTCAACCGTGTTTCTCTATAGGATTCAGGCTGAGCTGAGTTGTTCAAGAATTTCAGGTTCCTTTTTTTTCCTTCTCCTACTTCTTATTCTATCTCTTAATGAAATCCCTAGTCTTTTATCTATTCCTTTGCTATCAAATTTTTATTTTCTTTTCATTTCGCTTTCTTTTTGTATTCATGGATGGTTGTTTGAGTAACTTATTTATTAGGAATGCAGATATTTGGAGAATCCGAGTTCTGACCAGTGATGAGGAGCTTGAACATGAATTGGTGAATATATTTAGAAACATATACAAACTCTACAATATAATGACAGACGTATATTATAGGCTGAGTTTTTTTATTGGAATACGTCAATTTGATTGTTTCGAATTTACGACCAGTAAGGCATATTAAGCTTGTGATGTCGGCGTTGGCATTGTAGTTTATTGATTTTGTCCATTTCTTTTTAATAACAATAGAACAAATATTTCAGCATATACTATTGAATTGACTGCTTAATCATCTGGAACTGCAGATATTTGGCGAGGTCCGAATTCTGACCGATGAAACAAAGATAGTTCAGTTTAGGAGTTTGTTGAGATCAGTCTTTTCGTTTTGGATTTGATATAGATGATTAGGTCTAGGACGACAAGATTTTTCTATCCCTTCACAAAAATTTCTTGAGATTGAACTATCGATTAGTTCATTTCTCCCTCGATATTAGTACAGCACCTATAATTTTGCTCACCCTCACTTTCAAAACAAGGAAGATAATAATTATATGTTTAAATATATTAAAACAAATTAAATAAACTATCTAAAGTAATTTTTTTGTGGAAAAATAATTAAAATGCCAGTAATTCGAAGTAATGAAGAATTGAGTGTGCTACCAGAAGCAGAATGCACAATTTGTTCGAAAGTAATTTTTGAAACAGAAGAGCTTAGGATTACTAAATGTAATCATATTTTTCACCAAGAGTGTATAGAAAGTTATATACAAGATCATCAGGAATGTCATTGCTGTAAGAAAGTATGCCACCAGAAAGATTTAGTCCAGTTCATAATGTCTGAGCAAGCGGAGGGTCACATAGATAATAGAAACAAGAAGACCCATAATACTAGAGCTCACTCACAGTCAAATAATGTAGCATCTCCGGCTTGTTCATTAAAATCAGGAGCTAGGGGAAGAAAACCAAAAGCTTCAAGGGCACGTAAATAGGAGAACGCGAATCAACATAACCAGCGTTCAGTCCGGTCGCAAAAACAATCAAGTTCAGGCAGAGCAGCTGAGGTAAATGTGAATGCAAATTTTTGAGAGAATGGAATATTTAATTGATCAGAGACTAGGAAATTTGAATGTAAATAATTCAGTTGGACAATCTAGTAACCACGATTAGCATCGCGCTCTGACGCCAAGATCCGAATTCAACATCTCACCATTACATTAATACTGGAAAAGATGCCCCAACTAGTACAAAGTTGGGGTATTAAATTTGATGCGTCTCCTAAAGGTCCAACAGTTTCAGAATTTCTTTACAGAATAAAAGCGTTAACTGTAGATAACTTTCAGAGTGATTTTACACCGGTGTGCAGAAATTTGCACCTATTATTAACCGGAAGAACCAAGGAATGGTATTGGCGCTATCGAAAAGACCATGATGAAGTTATTTGGGAAAAAATTCTGTCTGGATTTGAAACAGGAATATGACGATTTTAAGGATGACGATTTGATTCTTGAAGAAATCCGCAACCGAAAACAGAGGATTGGTGAAGCATTTGATGTTTACTACGAAGACGTAATGATTTTGGTATCGAGATTGACAATACCTATGGAGGAAAGACGACTCGTTCATCAGCTACAAAAAAACCTTATTTCTGAAGTACGAGAAGCTTTATTATAAGTTCCCATAGAATCGGTATCTAAACTTCGCCAATTGGTGCACCGCCGAGAGCAATTTCTCCGTGAAGAATCAGGAAAACGCATCACAAAATATACAAATGTTAGAAAGAATGTTGCTTTACTTGAAGAGACGGGTGAAGAGCCCGAAGAGGAAGATTTTCAACCTGAGCTAAATGCAATTCACGTCAAGGAAAGGAGAAATACATTTGTTGGAATTGTGACATCGAAGGACACAGATGGGACATGTGCTTAGAAGAGCGCCGCATTTTCTGTTACGGATGTGGAAAGAAAAATGTTTACAAACCACAATGCGATGTATGTCTAGCTCGTTCGAAAAACTCCAATCAGGGCCCATCATTCCGTCGCAATCGAGTGGACCCTCAGTAGATGTTAGCAATAATACAGCGACGAACAACAAAACACCAGATTTGACAGATAATAACGAAACGAATCGGCGAGAAAATAAAATACAGCCATATACCAGACTACCATACCATCAACGTCTGCAAAACTATTTAGCGATTCGAGACAAAATCTTTTGCACAGGAAGTTGCAACTTCCCAGTTCATTAGAAGTCGCTCGAGCGAACGTATGCGTCGCTTTTGGAAGAAAGTAAAAGATGCCCAAAAACTAATAATATCGTCTATGATCAATGAAGCCGCATATGGCCGTTTCTACGCTCCAGTTAAATTTCTCGAATTTTCTGAGCTTGGTCTATTAGATACTGGAGCCAATATCAGTTGCATCGGATCAGATTTAGCAGCAAAAGACTCGACGAAATACCCTGGATTTTCAACTATTATATCAAGTGTGGCCACAGCTGATGGGAAAAGACATTCAGTTACCGGAATAGTAAGAACAGAGGTGCAATATGAAAGCAAGCAAAAACCTCTTTCTCTTTTTATTATCCCGTCATTAGCAAAACGACATATTTTGGGAATCGATTTCTGGAAATCTTTTGAGTTTTGTCCAGAATTTTCATTTTCGTTGTAAGACTCCCACATTAGACAAAAATATTCACTCGGTTGATGACGAAAAGAAATGTGTATTAACACCAGAGCAGGAGAAAAGATTAAGTGATGTTATTCAATTGTTTCCGGATTTTAAACAACAAGGATTAGGTCGAACTCCACTTATTGTTCATGACATAGAGATCAAAGAAGCAACTCCAATCAAGCAACGCTTCTATCCTGTGTCGCCAGCGGTTGAAAAGTTGATGTATAAAGAAATCGACCGAATGTTAGAAATGGGAGTGATCGAGAGAGCCAATAGTCCTTGGAGTTCTCCTATGCGTATGGTGGTAAAACCCGGAAAAGTGCGATTATGTTTGGATGCAAGAAAAATAAATGAAGTCACAAAAAAGGATGCATACCCTCTGCAAAGCATAGATGGAATTTTCGCGCGACTGCCAAAGGCCAATTTTATAACAAAAATCGATTTGAAAGATGCCTACTGGCAAATTGCTCTTTTTAGAAAAATCCAAACCCATAACAGCTTTCACGATACCCGGCCGCCCCCTTTACCAATTCACCGTAATGCCGTTCGGATTATGCAACGCTTCGCAAACCATGGCGCGTTTAATAGACGATCTAATCCCAGCAGATCCGAAATATTGTGTGTTCGGATACCTAGACAATCTCTGCGTTGTTTCAGAAGACTTTGATACTCACTTGGAGATTCTGATTCGTATGTCTCAGCAATTTAGAAAGGCAAATCTAACGTTAAATATAAAAAGACCAAGTTTTGTGTTACAGAAGTACCATATCTGGGCTATATTATAGGAAGAGGAGGAATTTCAACAGACCCTGCCAAAATAGAAGCAATAAAAAATTGGCCGGTTCCGAAAACTATAAAACAGACCAGAGGTTTCTTGGGTGTTGTTGGCTGGTATCGTAGATTCATTGATAATTTTTCTGACATTACATTTCCGATTACCCAATTGCTAACTAAGAAAAAAGAAATTTTTATGGACACAGGAAGCTCAAGTTGCCTTCGAAGAACTTAAGGAAAAGTTAACCTCGGCCCCGATCTTGATCAATCCAGACTTTAGCAAGAAATTCTACGTTCATTGTGATGCAAGCATGGGCGCAATGTTGGTACAATTGGACGAAGAAGGAGCTGAGAAACCTATAGCGTTTATGTCGAAGAAGTTAACGACAGCTCAACGAAATTATTAGCGTGACAGAACGCGAGTGCTTGGCTGCTTTGGAGGCAATAGAAAAATTCCGCTGTTATCTTGAACTACAAGAATTCGAAGTTATAACCGATCACGCCAGTTTAGTTTGGTTAATGCGACAATCGGATTTGAAAGGAAGACTTGCGAGATGGGCGATGAAGCTGCAAGGGTACAAGTTTGAAGTAAGTCACCGAAGAGGTCAAGATAATGTAGTACCAGACGCATTATCCAGAATGTTTTCGGAAGATTTGTGTGCTTTGGAGGAACTCCGCCACTTAGTCGATTTGAACTCACCTAGTTTGAATGACGACGAATATCAACAACTAAGAGAGAAAATTAAAAAAGAACAAGACAGATATCCGGATTTGAAAATAATGGATCAGTTTGTATATATACGCACGGAACATGATGATGGAACAGAGTTCAGCCAAATTAATATTTGGAAACTATGGATTCCACAAAGTTTATCAAAGGAAGTTATCAAAAAGAGCGCATGAAGATAAAATATCTGCACATGGCGGGATGGCAAAAACTTTGGAGCTCATACGTCGGACATTCTATTGGCCTGGCATGGTGATACAAGTCCGTGATTATATCCGGAATTGCGAGACGTGTAAGTCAACGAAAGCACCCAATCAAATCCTAAAGCCACCGATGGGTAAAGCTGTAGTATCAGAGAGACCTTTTCAGCGATTATATATTGATCTCTTGGGACCATATCCGAGAAGCAAACGTGGGCATATCGGACTTTCTGATAGTGGTTGATCATTTATCTAAGTATCATTGGCTTCAACCCCTTAAAGTATTTAAGAGCAATGTGATTCAAGAGTATCTGCAGGATAATATATTCTTTCGATATGGAGTTCCCGAGATATTAGTTAGCGACAATGGTTCACAATTCAAGGCAAGCGAATTTAATGCATGGTTAACGACATTGGGCATAAAACATGTGTATACAGCAATTTATTCCCCACAGTCGAATGCCTCTGAGAGAGTGAACAGATCTATCATTGCAGCAATCCGCGCCTACCTCAAAGAGGACCAGCGCGAATGGGATCTACATATACCCGCTATAAGCTGTGCACTAAGGAATTCGTATCATCAGAGTATACGATGCTCTCCTTTCCATGCTTTTGTTTTATCTCGAAAGGATAAATATGCTAAATGAACCGAATAACGAAAGGACGATCAGTTAGCATTACGCCGTAATTTATTCAAGAAAAAAATAGCAAAAATAGCGGAGCACAATGCAAAGGTATATAACCTGAGAACCAAGGAGGTTAATTTCAAGGTTGGACAAGAAGTCTTTAGACGTAATTTTGGTCAAAGCAACTTTCAAAAATGTGTTAATGCCAAATTGAATTTGCTATGGTTAAAGTCTCGAGTACGAGAGAGACTAGGAAACTGTTATTACGTGTTGGAAGATTTGAATGGCAAACTGCTAGAAACTTATCATGCTAAGGACATTAGGCAGTAACTGTCTTTTTTCAGGTTAATACTCCGAAGCAAGCTCTAGTATTATCCTGTGATTGTAGTGCCCAGTTTCTGCCGTTAGTTTTATTATTGAAAATTAAGGAGTTAATTTGAATTTCAGTAAGGGTTGGGTAAGTGCGTCGATAATAATGATCAGCTGAGCTTAGTTCTACTAGTGCAACCCTAAGCGAATAGGTATCATGCGCGATCACATGCATTGGTCACACTCTTTCTGACGAACTTCCGCCCTGGCTAGACGCCTTAACCACGCCGCTCCTCAAGAAAAAATATATAAGTTTAAATCTGAAATTTTCTCGGCCATCAAGCCTAATGATTAACTTTATACTAATTTGGAGCATGAAGAA
>NW_027173220.1:0-4090 GCF_018151085.1 Drosophila tropicalis
AAAAAGATAACCTGTTGTGCTTTTTCTATCAAAGTTTCATTTTCCCACCCCAATCGGAGTCAACATAGCCAACGAGAACATCTTCAAAATCAATATTTTTTTAAAAATTAGTTTCATGTCAATGTTTCCTTTAAGGTACCTCAGAACCCTTTTAAACCTTTCCAAAGTTCTATATTATTTTTATTAGTATATCTACTTAGAATATTGACGGCTGTTGCAATATCCGGACGAGTACAAAGCATAATATACATTAAACTTCCAATCAAATTTCGACAAGGAGCATCGTATGTGTCGTCTGAGTTTAACATTTCATAATTTAGTTTACTTGGAAGTGGATTATTTACAGATTTACATTCCTCCATATTAAATTTAGTTAAAACCCTTTTATATATGCAGATTGGCTTAACAATATCTGATCTTGGCATATTTCAATTTTCATTCCAATAAAGTGTCGTATTTCCCCAAGTCTGTCATTCTAAACTTTGTCATAAGGTATTGTTTGAAACTGCTCATTATTTTTAAAGTCTGATGTCGCTATTACCAAATCATCCACATATAATAACACATAAATATTTTTATTTATATTTCCTTGATCTTGAACATATATACACGGATCAACAGGAGAATTCTTAAATTTACACTCCTTTAGCGCTTGCTCAAACACTTCAAACCAGCACCTTGCTGCTTGTTTGAGCCATAAATTGCTTTATTCAATTTACATACACTTCCATCATTGCAAATAATTCCCTCGGGACTTTCATATATATTTCTTCTTTTAGCATACCATTTAGAAATGCCGTTTTAACATCCATATGATGTTACTTTTTAAAATTATATTGGACAGCAATAGACAACACAAGTCGAAGACTAGGAATTCTAGCAACAGGAGCGAATGTTTCATCGTAATCTATTTGATATCTTTGTGTAAAACCGCGTGCAACTAATCTTGCCTTACATCTAGCTGGATTTCCCATTTCATCATGTTTTAAAGTAAACACCCACTTACTATCTACAATATTCTTATTTTCAGGTCTTTTAACAATAGTCCAAGTATTGTTTAAGTCATGAGCGGATAATTCTACTTTAACAGCTTCTTCCCATAAATCCTTATCACTTCGACTTTTTATTTCTTCGAATAAATGAGGGGCTTCGTCAAAAATTGTGTGAGCATTGGAAAAGATAGTTATTAGAACTTAATTCATCTTCGTCATAGGAAATATGTGGTTTATTTTTCAATCTTTCGCTTTTTCTAGTTGCATCATTGTTAACTCTATTTGAGACTTCACAAGGCTGTTTGTCATCCTTACTCTCATTCGGGAAACTGTCTTTATTATTGTCCTTACTCTCATTCAGGATCTCTGGTACGAAACATTCCATACTCTCATTCTGGAAATTCACCTTTTCATTATCCTTACTCTCGTTCAGATATTCGGGCACAACATTCCATACTCTCATTCTGGAAATTCACTTTTTCATTATCCTTACTCTCGTTCAGGATATTCGGCGCACAACATTCCATACTCTCATTCTGGAAATTCACTTTTCATTATCCTTACTTTCGTTCAGGATACTTGGTACACAACATTCCATACTCTCATTCTGGAAATTATCTTCTATATTTTCCTTACTCTCTTTCGGAATTCAATGTTTACTTCATCCTTACTATCATTCAGAATGTCACTTTTAACAGCTCTTGAGTTTACCATATTTGTCTCATCAACTACCACATCTCTAGCAGCAATGAATTTCTTATTTTCCAATATCCCATAACTTATAGCCGTTAGGTTCATATCCCACAAAGATACTTTTAAACGATTTATTGTCAATTTCCGTTTTCTAATTTTATTGTGTGCTATAGTTGAACCAAATACTTTTAAATACTTTAAAACTGGCTTTCTATTATGCCACATCTCGTATGGCGTTCTGCACGATTAATCTCCAAGTGCCCTACTTGGAGATTCTATTTGTTTATATGTTGCTGTCAAAACACCTTCACCCCAAAAATATTTTTTCCAACTTTGCACCATTGACCATGGCACGAGCCTTTTCAGTAATTGTTCTAATCATTCTTTCTGATGCACTCCATTCAACTGTGGGTTGGTGGGTTAATTGATAACTGATTCCTTTCTGAGTACAAAAGTCTCGCATATCGCTAGACAAATATTCCCTACCATTATCGATGTATAGGTTCACAACTTTCAGGTTGAAGTGCGCTTCACTTTTTGCCACAAAGTCCTTAAACATTATAAATACATCCGATTTATGTTTTATTAGGTAAGTAACACAATAATGTGTAAACTGATCTACAAAAACTACATAGTAATTTTTATCATCAATAGTTGTGGGTGTAATCGGACCGCAGACATCAGAATGTATAACAAAAAGTGCTCTACTTATATGTTCTTTATTTTTATATTTGTCAAAACGTAATCTGGCTTGCTTTCCATTTAAACAAGCTTCACATATATCGTCTGTAGGATTAACTTTATCAAGTAGTTTATTATCTTGAAACAAATTCTTTCTTTTTATTTCTAACAATTTCCCTATGCTTATATGACCCAATCTTTCATGCCATAATTTATATAAATTTTCAGTTTTTATATCAATTTTATATGCTTTGAATTCAAAAATTGGCATTTTGTACTCACCTGAGTTTTCGGCAATAATAATACCACCTTTTGTCAATTTAACTCCAGACTCGTCAAACACTACTGTCACTCCAGCCTCTTGTAGTCTTTTTACAGAGATTAGATTTTCTGTAACTTCTTTGCAGTATAATGCATCTTCTAGTGTTATCTGGTACCCATTCTCAAGTCGAACGATTCCACGTTTTGTTGCAAAGATGTATTGCCCTTCCTTGGCGATAGCAATCTTCACTGGAGTTTGAAGTTCAGCAGAATCCATAAAAAGTGTCTCATCATTGATTATGTGGTCGGATGCACCCGAGTCAAGGATGAAATTCACATTTGTTTTCAACTTATTATTATTTGAATTCAAACTTTTAATCATGAACGCGAAACCTGGCGTGGTCGTTGCAATATGAGCTTGTGTGTTATTTTCTTTGTTATTGTCATTTATTAGTTTTTTATATGCATAACAATTTTTTTTATGTGCCCTGGCTTGCCACAGTGGTGACATTTTATATTATTTTGTTTGTATTTGTCATTATATGGCTTGCGAGTATTATTATTTTTATTATAATTTTGATTTTTATATTTATATTTGTTGTTATAATTGTTTTTGTAGTTTTTATTATTATTATACTTATTTTTAACCTCAACGTGTAATACCTTTTTACTTGTGTCATTATTAGCGTTATTTAGTTTTGTCTCATGATCGAGCAAACGGTGCTTAACGAAAACTAGAGTAAGATCTTCTTTCGATAGTGTCTCTATAGCAGTGATGACCCCGTCATATGATGATGGCAAAGTGTGCAGTAAGTGCGAAACCTTGTCCATTTCGTCTATATTGGCGCCTGATGCTAACAATTCATTAACCATTTCGTCAAAAATAATAAAGTGGTGTACAAGAGCCATCTCGTTTTTAGTTTAAGCGACAACAACCGTTTCGCGCAGACAACTGAGATGCCACACTTTTTTCGTTCATACACAGAATCCAGATTCATAAGAATATCACGTGCTGTGTTGTTGTCTGTTGCGAAATCCAAAAATGCGTCGCTTAAGTGCCCTACCACTATACTTTTTGCATAGCGTTCGGCCTATAACCCAACTTTCATCTGTTTCTTTAGGAGCCTCGCTATTAATAACTTTTAATGCATCATCTTGTTCAGCAAGAAGTGCTTTTATTCTTTTTTTCCACACAGAATATTTCTCACCGTTAAGCTGATTTATAGTAAGCTTTATCTTTTCCATAATTGTATATTTTATCTTTTATTTGAATTTATATGTATGTGTAATACAAACGACTATTGTGAAAAAAAAAACTTAATGTGCAATTAATTGTTGTTTTTTTTTTTTAATTACATATAACGTACTCTGGGCCTATCAACCTGTTGTAATATTGGTTTAGTTGAAGCCACAGCCATTAGTTTTAATTTTTAATAAGCACGTAATCTTTATTTGTTTTATGA
>NW_027173221.1:0-6313 GCF_018151085.1 Drosophila tropicalis
CATTGGACCCACATGGTCAATATGAAATGTAACACAAGGCTGATCTCCCTTATCAATCCACTGTCAGATCACCAACCTACTTTCTACCACCCATTCCCCATCTGTGCCACGTGCACTGCACGCAACCCTCAACAAATCGTGTTACTTCATCTTTCAATTTAGGAAAAAAAATATGATTTTCGACCTATGTAACTGTGTTGTTTTTCTTCAAAGTTTGAGAAATGTCCTTGTTTATAGACCAGTAAGATAATTTTTGAAACTTTTCCAGTTTAACTGTAATCCGTTCTTCTCGGCAACCTCCAAAACTAAATTCATTCTTGAAATTCCTTCTTCTAAGTCCTTGCTTGGGATGATGATGTCATCCATATACACGATCGCTATGCCCCTTCTGATCAACTCCTGCATTGCTGCCATCATGAATCTCTTGAAAACCGCTGGAAAGTTTGAGATACCAAACGGTACATATAAGAATTCGTACTGGCTTTTCTGCGGCTTTAAATGAGGCAACTCCAAACCGACTTCGTCCTTTCCTTCAAAAACTGTGCAAACATCTTCGAACTGCTTCATCCAATCTTCAACTGATTCAGTTTTTTTCTACTAATTTTTGCTCTTGACTAATCAGAAACTGTGTGCCATTTTTGGTTACCTTCATGTTGTAAACTCTCTTTATGTTTTAGTTATTAATCCCTTGGGATTGATATTATATGTTTGGATTTTATTTCTCTAATTTTTTATTAGACATGTGGTCTTATTAGTTACCTATCTTGAGAGAGTATGCCGTACCACGACTCAGTGTATTACACCCTTTTAGTGTGACCAAATTCGGTTATCGGGGAAATTCAATGAGACGAGGAGCGGGCTTATTTAAAATATTCTTAATGTTTTACATTCGGCCAATCCTGACATTTGATCGACCTCGATCATACAATTTAACATACAATATACAATATACATATACAAATACTGCTTATCAAATACATATTACAAACAGAAACTCACAGTTCTATCGCACGCATGTGTTTCCATTTTTCTTTCCTGCCATAATTCTTTTGTTGTTGACTTCTTCTATGACCAATTGTAGACGAGCGACCCAAATAATTAACTGTATTGTCTACCCTTTTCGCCGCTGTTTTTGTTTCTTTTCTTAACGCCATATCCAACTGTAAATTTTCATTTTCTTCGCACATTCTCTCAAATATGTGAGTTGGTAATCCAATGACAAATTGATCAAGAACAAATGCATCCAAGTGTGTTCCCAACTTACATTGCAATGCTAGTTGTTTTACTCTAGCAAACCATTCAGCCACTGATTCATTTTCAGACTTTGTAGACGAGTGAAATTTTTTCGTTCAGAAAATATGATGACAGGTGGGGTATAATGTGTCATCAGAATCATACACAGCTCCTTGTATGCTTTAGAAGCCGGTGTCTCTGGACTGCACAAACTACATATGTGGTACATTGTAGTGTAGTGCCCAGTTTCTGCCGTTAGTTTTATTTTTTGAAAATTAAGGCGTTAATTTGAATTTCAGTAAGTGGTGATTAAGGGCGTCGATAAAAATGATCAGCTGAGCTTAGATTGGACACACACTCTTTTCTGACGAACTTCCGCCCTGGCTAGACGCCTTAACCACGCCGCTCCTCGAGAAAAAATATATAAATTTAAATCTGAAATTTTCTCGGCCATCAAGCCTAATGATTAACTTTATACTAATTTGGAGCATCAAGAACAACTATTATTATAGAGTTTTGTGAATCTTATTATCGTAAGTTATATTTTTTTTGTGGATATTTTGAATCATTGTAAATTTCTAACAAGTTCGTTTGAAAATAAGCCATAATGGATTTGTATTTTGGAAACTTGGAAAAAGGAATCACAATTGGAATTCTGTAAATTTGCAAAAGATTTTTTTCTGTTGAGACACCGCTCAAAAGCTGCACACCGTGAAGGGCACAGAGACTTTTCGAGGAAGTTAACTAGCTTGGAATAGCCGCCCGAATCGGATACGGGCAGAAAGTTTTTTCGTTGCGGATTGTAAGCCCCGTGGACCGAATTTGTTGCATAGAAAATATTTTATTCCTAAGCATCATCCAGTGGACGACGAAGGCCTTCGACGGACCAGACGGATGGGTAAGTCCTAAAGTTCTAAACCATAAATCATGATCGATCTGGTATTTCCCTGTTTTTTTTTATGCAAAAAGAAAGAGAGTTCATTGTCAATTAATCTGCAAATAAGAAAAACCATCTCGAGTACAGTAAAGCTAAAAAAGTATTGGAAGTATTGAAAAGAAAAGGAAATTGTCAATCCTTTTGTTAAACTTAAAACGCTATCGATAATCGCCTTTGGCTGTGTGAACAGAGTCGCCATTTATATTTGAAATCATAATTTAAATTGAAGATTTTACAAATTTCGATTGACATTTTTATTTTAAATATCTATAATTTTATATATAGCCACCTTACAATTAAGATTCAACAAAACAAAACATATTATTCCCAATTTGGCTTTTGGATGCCTGAAATGATTCAATCATTTAATTTGAGTATCGTTTATTATAAAAATCATCATTTTAGTTTAGTTAAATAGGATTATGTTTCTGACTTATTGAAGTATTTTAGTTTTCCGTAACCCTAGTGAATGAATGTGGGATTGGATTTGCGGATGTGCGTCAATCCCACTGTACACGAAGACGAGAGACGAGACGACGATCAAAGAGAGAACGTGAACGTGTAAGAAGAGACGATCAAGAGGGATGACGAACGAATGAGAGATGACGACGAGAGTTGGTTTTTGCGCGTCGAACAAGACGGACGTGTTTTGAGGTCTTGCGTCATAGTCGGATGCAAGGTCAAGTCGAGTGCCATAGACGGGTGCTATAAGTCGTGTGTCAAAGTCGGACACTAAAAGTCGATCACCAAAGTCGGGCGTGAAAAGTCGAAGCGTCATAGACGGACGCCAAAGTCGAGCCGAGCCAAACGTCGATTTTCATTTAGCATAGTGAAATCTCTATGAAGTCGTATTATCATGTAAACCCCTAGACTATAATTATATCGTAAATAAAACCCCACATAAATATCGTTTATAATGTTTTAGTAATTTGAGAGTGTGTAATCTTCCTTGTGGCGAAATGTGAGCGGTGAGCTGATTATATTGGGATTTTCCCGAATCTTGCGATTGGAAAATCATTGGTTGGGTGGGTTAAGATGTGACGCTACAATAACATCTTAGTAGCTTCCCTATTCGTGCGATACTAATATCTCTTTTTCTCTATCTTTTTAGTTAATTTCTTTCAATTGAGTAGTTGTGAAATATTAGTGCAACGGGGACTTTGTTTGATTTTATGTATTACGCATGTGTTGAGAATATGTTGGTCCAAAGAACCCCCCAAAGACTGTTTTCTACCCGACAGCCAGAAGTCCCAACCGGATCCAAACTCCTCAATACATTAAGCCCGTATGTGTTGGCTTCGGCCCGATTTGTGGTGCTCTTGCCCATCATGACATCGGATGTACAGGGACTGCAAGAGAGAGGCACCCTATTTCCGTCGAACCCGACCTCCTCTTTGATCAAGAAAGATTTTTTTTTTTTGACTAAGAGGGGATGTACATGATCTGTAATTATTTCCGGTTGTGTACATTACAAATGCCAAACAAATTAAATGGAAATAGATTAAAAAATGCTTTTTAAATTGGTACAAATGAGAAATTTAAAAAAATGAGAACGTTAAGCAAGACTTATCACTTATCAACACTTGTCATTGTACAACACTATCGAAAAACAAGCCTATCGATTAATCAAAATCCCTTGTCAATCGATTGTATATCAAATATGCCGATACTCTCCTGTCAAATGGACCCTATATAAGAGCCGAATTCATTTGAAATTGTTCAGTTCTGTCGTACAGCTGCTGTGCTTTAGTCAGCTTTACGACTTCAACTCTTCCCTCTTTTTTTTTTTTTTTTCATTTAACCTTTAAAGAACTTGGAAATGAAGAGACACGCAGTTGCACCCATTTTCTCTGGTTAAAGTGTATAAGCTCATTAGATTTTTAACTTTGTAAACATTAAGAATATTTTAAAGAAGCCCGCTCCTCGTCTCAGTTAATTTCCCCGATAACCGAATTTGGTCACACTAAAAGGGTATAATACACTGAGGCGGGGTACGGGCACACACTCTCTCTCAAGATAGGTAACTAGTAAGACCACATGTCTAATAAAAATTAGAGAAATAAAATCCAAACATATAATATCAATCCCAAGAGATTAATAACTAAAAAATAAAGAGAGTTTACAAATCAGGTGTGGGGGTTTGCCCTAAAGAAGGTATTTTTAGTGAAATACACCGAGATCATTACCCGAAGAACAGGCAATCAGCCCAGCACTGTCTGCGAATGTGCTTACCGGACAACTTGTAGATGTTGGTCCGGAGCCTCCTATTGAGCAGCGCAGGTTAAGAAGCAGTGAGCAACCGAGTACACCGGATCAAGTGGGTCCTAACCAGTTGCCGACAATGTCTCGTGAGACCCCCTGTAGAACCAGACGTGAACGTGCATGTTCGTGAAAGCGCACTGGCGAGCGAAGCTGACGAAGTGGCTTTGATACTTAGCAGCATCGAAATTGTATACCGCACGTAAGAATCTGGCTGAGTTAAAAACACGTGTTATGGAGCTTGAGGAGAACCTAAGCAGACCGGAATACAATTGCCGCTTGAACTTGAAGGATGTCGAAACTACTGTACCTAAATTTTCTGGTGATGGTGATCTGTCTATTCACATATGGATTCGTGAATTATAGGGCAAAAGCGCCCGATCGGCAAAGGAGAGCTCACTTGTAGTATTTTATCATTATGCGAAATATGGCTCAGGAGAATGTAACTTCGAAGACACCGATGTGGTCAGATACATTGTTGACGGACTACAAGATCGAACCGGATTGTCCGCACCATTGTACTATTGTTGTTCTCTGAACGAGTTGCGAGAAAAGATGATGCGTTTCAAACAGTTCAGCCACCAGTCTAAAACTACGTTCCGCAAGCTCGTCAGACTTCAGACCGTGCGCAGGCCATTACGCCTGCTGTAAAGGGAGAAGAGATGTTACAATTGCCGCCAGATTGGTCACTTAAGCACTGACTGTTCACTCCCTAGAGACCAAAAGGAAGTTGTTTTCGGTGCTTCAAAGTGGGCCATCAATACCGGAATTGTCCGAAGCGAGGCCAGATCGCCGCCATGAGCGCCAGTGAAGACCCGGACACCATCGATGATAAGTCATTTATTCAATTAGTAAGTTTAAGAATATCTTGTAAAGGGGGATGCACTGATGTTAATAATATTTTTGCCCTATTAGATTCCGGAAGCCCAGTAAGCTTCGCCAGTAGAGCGTTGATGCCGCATTTAAATTGCGATAAATTAGTTAATAGTTCTTTTCATGGACTGAGCGGTGGCTTTCTATTCTGACTTTTGGAACAGTCAAACGTTTGGTTCTGTTTTGCGAAAAATATTATGAAATTCAATTTTTTAGTTATTCCTGATAATATTATGCCGACGCAACTACTTCTTGGTAGAGATGCCTTGAATAAAATAGGTGTTAAGTTCTCATTGATTGAAAATGTAAGAATGTATGAAAATAATTCCGTATCATTAAAGAGTACCATTGCTTTTGTTTACAAATCCTTCTGATGCATCCCTGTTTACTAAATATCCCTAAGCATAATACCATTAATAATAATTGTAATGACCCTAATATAGCGCGAATGCATCCCCGTTTCGAGAATGGCTAATTGAAAAGCTGTTTAAACCCGTGTGAAATAAAAACCGTGTGATCCCTTAGAGAAAAATTTGTTCAACACCGTCTAAGTTAAAACCGTGTGAGATAAAAGGAATATGTTGTTCAAAACCGTGTGGGACAAGCCCGTGTGTCCATTTAGGGAAGCAGATGCTTTGTGCCGTGTGAGCTAGATAAAAGCTTCTGAAACTGTTTGAGAATAAACCTTGTGTCTTTTTAGACAAAAGTTCTGTCGATCTGAGATTAGTTGGAATACAAAAAGTAAAGAACCGCCATGGTGTAGTCAAGCGATAAAGGTGATCAATTTGATCAAAATGAGCCGACGAACCTGGTTGGCGTAGTGGGTGTATCACCGCAAGATGTTGATTTATTATTGCAGACAGAACAGATAAAGGATCCGGATATCCGTAAATTTAGAGGAGGGAGAAAAGGTAATGATGTTGGATTCGAGTTAATGGATGCTATAGTCTACAAGAGAAATGCTAAGGAAAGACTGTGTTTGTATGCACCTACTCGCATGCAAGAAGAACT
>NW_027173222.1:0-1210 GCF_018151085.1 Drosophila tropicalis
AACCGTGTGTTGACCCCAATGTTGGGAAAGCTGTCAGAACCTTTAGCCCATGCCGATTGAGTATAAATTAGTTAATCGTGTGGAGTTCCCTATGTATGTAACTCAGTGCAGTGTAGTACCGAGTAAAACTCCGTCAATGTTGTTGTTTGGTTGCGATCCCCAAGGCCCCCAAGGGTAATGGCTAACAGAGTTGCAAACTGTTTGTCTAACGCTGTCAGATACCGAAAATATTACTGTCGGTAATGGCAATTTGGATTAGGCACGATGAGTGCAGGTGTCAAAATATTGTGAGTGAGCAATTACATTGCAGTACAAATATAAATGATAATGATGCCTGACGGATACAGCACCATTTCATAGTAGTCCAAGAAGGTTGTATCTTATAAATGAAAGAGGAATCGTTACTAAAACAGTTAGGGAGTTGTTAGCCAATAATGTGATCCGACCAAACCGTTCCCCCTATGCGTCTCCCATTGTCCTAGTGCCAAAAAAGATGACTGTATACGAATGTGCGTTGATTATCGAGGTTTAAATAAGAAGACTGTGAGGGATAATTTTTCGTTGCCTTTGATAGAAGATTGCCTAGAATACCTGGAGGCAAGACCTTTTTTTCTCCGTCATAGATTTGAAAAGTGGCTTTTACCATGTAGGCATGGATGAGGATTCAATTAAATACACAGCGCATTCGTTCAACCCGATGGGCAGTTCGAATATCTGAGATCGATAACTTGTAGTATATATGGACGATATTATTCTTGCCACCAGCACCGTGGATCAGCATTTATGTTAGCAAAACTGTTGAATCGTTTTATTTAGTACAATTTGGCGCATAGATTATTTAGGATATGAAGTTAGTGATAAGGGAATTTTCGCAAATAATACACATATAAAAGCTATTCAAGAATACCCAGAACCACTTAACGGCAAAGCATTACATTCCTGCTTGGGCCTATTTTCTTATTTCCCCCTACTTGTTGCGAATTTCTTTTTTATAGCCAAACCGTTAACTGAGTTACCAAAGACAGACTGATGGCAAAATGCATTAGTCTCTTATTATTCTCGAAAAGGCGACAGCCGCCGAGTCCCGCTATCACAGTTTCGAACTTGAAAACTTGGCCATAATATTAAGTTTCACGATAATAGCGCACAGAAACTAACGAAGTTATTGAGAAAAGTCACTGTTCGTGACTTTGGGGTTTAATATGGGAGC
>NW_027173223.1:0-1201 GCF_018151085.1 Drosophila tropicalis
AAATTTTTGATTATTCTATTGTTCACAGATCCGGCTAAAACATAAAGGCCATGTAGAGATGCATGAAGCTCAGCAAACCGAGTTGTTGTGGAATATCTGGCTGATTTTGATCCATGTGATTCGTTTGTAAAGCAGATGTCCTAACAGAACCTTGTGAACTGCGGGCATTACTTTTAAAGAAAGCTCCGCTGAACCATGTGAGTCTGTAAAACCGTCTGAATTTGAAAGTGATTTGATAAAACAAGGTGTCCAATACCAGAGAAAAATAAGTTCGGTAGAAATTCGATCGACCGAAAGCGGTTCCAGAACAAAGTCGCTTGAAACCGTGTGGGAACAAGCTTGCGTCGTTTGAAGAAAAGCTGTTTGAGTCCGTGTGAGATAAACCCGACGAACCTGGATTGGCGTAGTGGGTGGTCTCTCCGCAAGATGTTGATTTATTATTGGTGACAGATAACTGGATATTACGTTACTTAAGCTTTAGATTTTTCAAGCATTGTTTTGTAGTTTTCATAGTTTTGATTTAAAATTCTTTCTGTCATTTGCAATCAGTATACATGGAATTAGAGCTTGATCTCTTGATTCAACGGCGCTGATGAATGTCTTTCATTTTATAAAAATGAGCCCTTGCATATTTTCTCACTTTTGTTTCGCTTTCTCTGGCTCAGATGTGTTTTGGTGAATTCTTCGATGGATCCTGGGCTCTGTGTGAACTCGCCTAATAGTGCATTTTGAGTATTGACCAGCAATCAATACTCCTCTTTCGTTGAAAACAAATAGCTTTCTGGTTACCTTGTTTCTTAGCCAGACTCTTTTTTAGAAAAGGGTTTCGATCTTCGAAATCTGGAAAGTCATTCCTAAATTCCAATTGAATTTGTTCCATCTTCAAAAATAAATTAATTTGCTTCACTTTTATAGAATCCTATTATTCGATTTCAACAAGTCTGAGCACTTATTTTTTTTAGAAAGGATTGCATAGTTAAAAAACTAATAAGACCAGGTTGATACGTTCAATAAAAATTAGAGAAATAAAAACCAAAACATATAATATTAAACCCAAGGGATTAATAACTTCAAAATAAAGAGAGTTTACAAATCTTGTGTGGGGTTCTCCTGTAAGAAAGTATTTTTATGAAATCACACTGAGATCAATAAATTCAATTAATCAGATAAAACCAAACAATAGTATAAATCAGCCCAACAG
>NW_027173224.1:0-844 GCF_018151085.1 Drosophila tropicalis
AAGTGGGTCCTAACCAGTTGCCGACGATGTCTCGTGAGACCCCTGCAGAACCAGACGTGCGCATGTTAGTGAAAGCGCACTGGCGAGCGACGGTGACGAATTGGCTTTGATACTTAGCAGCATCGAATTGTATACCGCACGTAAGAATCTGGCTGAGTTAAAAAACACGTGTTATGGAGCTTGAGGAGAACCTAAGCAGACCGGAATACAATTGCCGCTTGAACTTGAAGGATGTCGAAACTACTGTTTCTAAGTTTTCTGGTGATGGTGATCTGTCTATTCACATATGGATTCGTGAATTAGAGAAAGCGGCTAGAAATTGTATGTACTGAGTGATGTTCAATGTTGGTCGTTGGACTGTTGGAGGGATCTGCTAAAAAGCATATAGCACATACGGAAAGACTTCCACCTGGAACAAGCTGAAGAATGTCCTTTTGAAGGTATTTGGCCTTCAAATGACAAAACCAAGAGATTGCTAACCACCAATCAACCCGTTGTTAATTTAAGAAAAAAATTTGAAAATGTGTAAGGTTTTACTATTCTGTGTCTATTGTTTCTACATCTGAGTCTGTTAAATCTATTGGTTCTGCACTCGATTCTGATATGTTTATCAGCGCAATTGAGTCCTTTGAAAAGTTCGTGGACCCATCCGGGCACGTCTTTTTCTTAAAGGAGTCTTAGCTAACAATCTACTGTAAGCTACTTTTATGGATTTTTCCATAAGATTCGCAATATTTTTTTGAAATTTGTAGTTGTGGGCTAATTCAATACCTTATTTCCTTGTATTTGTGATTTGTTTCACCTGATTGTATCAGGGAAATCAAGGAAAGGTAGTATTATGTCA
>NW_027173225.1:0-772 GCF_018151085.1 Drosophila tropicalis
TAAATGAATTCGTCCCCCAAAAATCTATTAAGCATGAGAACGCTTTGTATTAGTTTTTTTAGTTAAAATTCATAAAAAATACTTATTATTTATTTGTTCCCTATTTTCGATAGTGTGCCCGTCTCTCCTCAGTATATTATGCGCTTTTTAGTGTGCCAAAATTCGGTCATCGTGGGGAATAATTCACTGAGGCACGAGCGATTTTCATCTTATAGTCCGTCGACAATGTAATTGAGCACATCTTGTTCATATTGTATGGCTTACAAAGCCATAATACTTCGCATAATGATGAAATACGTTGTTTGACATTTTAAGGCCAAATATCTTCAAAAGGGCATCAGTGGTGGTCTTTTCAGATGTCATGTATGCTTTGGCGGATCGTTTCAGCAGTGGGCGTTTGAATGACCGAAATTGGTCGTAAACTTAATATAAGAACACCATATCCGCTTCTTCTACCTCACGAATCCATACAGAATGGATTGTCACCATCACCAGATGGTCCCCCCCTCAGCAGAAAATTTAGGGTACTGTAGTTTCCACTTTCTTCAAGTTCATGCGGCAATTATACCCGGTTTGCTTAGGTTCTCCTCAAGCTTTTTTTCATGTGTTTTTAGCTGAGCTAGTGGTATACAAATAGATGCTGCTAAGTATCAAAGCCAATTATTTATTTAGGTATTAAGTAGTTTATTTTTTCTTTTACTCCCCCACAGTATATTATATCCTTTAGTGTGACCAAGTTCGGTTATCATGGTAATAATTCACTACGAAACAG
>NW_027173226.1:0-1810 GCF_018151085.1 Drosophila tropicalis
GTTGATTTGGCAGCATAAAGTCCCACACACAGAGCTAGGCGCTTAATTTTTTAATTGTTACTAATATTTTCCCAGTTTTGATTTCGGATTTTTAGTCAATTTGACCACGCCTTTATTTTCCTTAGCTTTTTATAACCCCGGCACCTGTTACAAAAATTTAAATTTTTTATTATAAAATAAGCATAAAAATAGTAAAAATAATATTTTTACCATGTTTTTAACAATATTCCAAACTCAAAAAATCCAAAAGTTAATAATCTTCTTCATCAAAACAAAAGAGATTCTCATTATTTGTCATCGCTTTCGTTGTCTGATTCGGTGTCTTCATCATTTCCAAAATTGAACTCAGCTCTGATGTTGGATACTCTAAAAGGTTTATAGCTTCTATTGGAAGCGGTTTCTTTTTCAAATTTTGCAGCCTCTTATTTATATAGTAGCTTGATATAAAGGATCAGATGAGTCCATGGCTCTATTCAAACGGCAGCCATATTACTTAATCTAGAATTTTTCTGGCGAGAACATTCAGATATTCCTGTGCATTTTGAAAGCTTCTGATGCTTTTTCACCCAAACATCCAACTGGAACTATACACAAATTTATAATGTCTGCTCCGTGAACTAATATTTTATACAGTTTGAGACATTGGGTACCACGGATAGGTTTTTATATATAGATTAAAAGTGTCATTTACAAAATTGTCGGTACTTTTTGGGCTGATTGAGAATTCACACGGTATTGCTATTAATATATAGTAAAATTATTCAAATGACCTCATCAAACAGTGTTATGGATGCAAACAGTTTTGTATTTGCAAAGCTTCCGTCTCGCCGTGTTACCATCATTGCTGTTACCACTCTCGTTCTGTTTTGGTATGCTAATATGCAAATTCATTACCTTCCATACTGAATCATTTTATTTTTTATCATTTTCCTCAGTCATTACATTTCGCATATTTATTTCCATACATTTTGCAAACCATTCTGTGTAAATTGACTTGAATCGCTCAAGATTTCGATTGTATTTGTGCAGTATCGTTTTTTCTCAATATTCAAAATTAGTCACTTTTTGCCTTTATTTGCTGTATGTTTAATTTGTTCACATTATCTTCATTTATTTCTTCCATTATGTACGCTTCGACAGCATCAGCATTGCGATTGTGAGTTGTTCCAAATATCAACAAGCGTGTTGTTGTTGAACGTAAATGAAAACTTCAAGTGCAATTTTTTTAAAAAAGGAACAAAAAATGAGCAAAAAAAATGATTACTACAATAAAGTGGACTGATTCGTTAGTAACTTGCCATTTTTAGTTGCATGTTTTGATATGCAATTTTTCAAGAAATACTCCGCGGAACACAATTAAAATTGTTAGATTTTTTGCTAAAAAATACAATCAACAATAACACTGGACATTAAAAACACCACGAACATTTATACACATTTAGCGTAAATAAAAAGGTTCTAAATACCTTAAGCTTTGCTATCCATATTACACTTATTTATTGAAACGAAACCAACAATAATTTAAGCACTTTCAACAGCATGAAATTTTTAGCGCCAATTTATATAATTGCGAGCTTCAACAGATTCAAGCTGGTTTGAAGGGCTGCCACAAAAAGAGAGTTGCTTTCTCACCCGATAAAAAAAATTGTTTTTTCAGCTAACTGAAGTGTTTACTATAATAAAATAACATTTTTCTTAATATTTCACCATAAATTTGATGACTTTATGCCGCCCATTATGAAAAATCGCCCATAGTGCACTGGTGGGGAAAACAAGAGTTATTTTATTTTGCCACCTATAGCTGTTCTAG